>NC_133620.1:317623952-317636452 GCF_048593235.1 Sminthopsis crassicaudata | reverse complement strand
TAATTATTAGTGATTTAGAGAATTATGTGTAGCTGTTCATAGCTTATATTTCTTTCTTCCTTTAAAAACTGCTTATTCATATTCTTTGTCCATTTAATATTTGGGGAATAGGAAAATTGACTTATTTAAAAGTCAGCTGCTTTGGTTAAAGTATATGAACCAAATTTTTCAAGAGAATTTCAAGCTAATAACAATCATACTAAAGAACATTTCAAATGATTAATAAAAAGAGAAATGAAAATTAAAACTCAGAGTTTCCCTTCACATCCAGCAAATTGACAGAAATGACAAAAGACAGTAATAATCAATGCTGAGGGGGTTGTGGAGAGATGGGAATATTAATGAACTGTGAATTGGTCCATCCATTCTGAAAAACAATTTGGAATTATGCAAATTAAATGACATCAGTGTACATTTTGCTTCTATATCCTCTGACACAGAGATACCATTATAAGGCACACATGTCCTCAAAGAAGGTCAACTAAAAAGCAAGATTTAGTAGACAACAAAATATTTATATCAGTACTTTTTGTGGTAACAAAGAACTAGAAAACAAGTAAGATGGATGGATAGATGGCTAAACAAATTATGGTACATTAATGTAATGGCATACTGCTTCTGCAAGAAGCCTTTCACAGTCCTCCTTATTTTTAGTACCTTCCCTCTGAGACCACCCTCAATTTATCCTGTATATATCTTGCTTTATGTAATTGTTTGCATGTTGACTATGAGCTCTTTGAGAGCATTTGGGGAATTTTGCTTCTGTTTTTGTCTTTCCAGAGCTTAGTCCAGTACCTAACACATAAAAGACAATTAATAAATGTCAGTTGACTTTTACTCCACCATCTTGGTTCTGTCTCTCTGCACTCCCTTTGATACTGTGATCCCTTACTATTTGCATTTCTATCTCTATTTTGTCTTTTTTTTTTTTTTTCCAATTATGTCTGACTCTTTGGGATCCATTTGGGGTTTTCTTGGCAAAGAGACTGGAATAGTTTGCCATTTCCTTCTCCAACTCATTTTATAGATAAGAAAACCGGCAGGGAGGGTTAAGTAACTTGCCCAGAGTCACACAACTAGTAAGTGTCTGAAGCTAGATTTGAACTCAGGAAGATGGCTCCCCTGTGCTCTCAGCATTATAGTGCCACTTAGATGCCCTTGCATTATTATGGTCATTTTGTATATGGTTTTTCTGCCTCTGCTTACTTCACTTTGTATCATTTTGCATATTTTCTATACTTCTCTATATTCATTATGTTCCTTGTTTTTTAAAACCTAGGAAGACTTTGTGAATTGATCTAAAGTGAAGCAAGCAGGATCAGGAGAACAATTTATACAATTTATACAATAACAACAATTTTGTAAAGACAAACAATTTTGAAATATGTTTTGAAAGGTTGAGAGATGGGAAGGGGGAGGGAAAGAACTTAGAATTGAAAAGTAAGAACTTGCCCAACTTCTCCCCCTAACCGCTCCAAATTCCTTTAAAAAATAACTCTATAGACTTACATCAACTGATGCTGAGTGAAATGAACAGAACCAGAAGATCGCTGTACACTTCAATGCTGTATGAAGAGGTATTCTGATGGAAGTGGAAATCTTCAACATAAAGAAGATCCAACTCACTTCCAGTTGATCAATGATGGACAGAAACAACTACACCCAGAGAAGGAACACTGGGAAGTGAATGTAAATTGTTAGCACTACTGTCTATCTACCCAGGTTACTTATACCTTCGGAATCTAATACTTAATGTGCAACAAGAAAATGGTATTTATACACATATATTGTATCTAGGTTATATTGTAACACATGTAAAATGTATGGGATTACCTGTCATGGGGGGAGGGAGTAGAGGGGGGGGATAATTTGGAAAAATGAATGCAAGGGATAATATTATTTTAAAAAAAGATAATTGTATAAATATGTTTACATATATTGAATATTGTATCGCATATATTGGATTGCTTACTATCTAGGAGAGGGTGGGGGGAGGAGGGAAAAATTTGGAACACAAGGCTATGCAACTGTCAATGTTAAAAAATAATGCATGCATATTTTTTGAAAATAAAAAGTTTTTTAAAAATTTAAAAATAACTCTATAAATATATTGTAGAGCATCAGAATATCCAAGATTTGAGACATCAAGATAAAAGTCTGGTGTGCAATCCTGGCTCAGGCCAAATCAGCACAGCTCTGACCTGGCTCCAGCCTGGGTTCCACTGTTAGCAAGGTGGTACTTCTGAATCAGCAGCTGGAGACTTTTGGACCTCCAGCCCTGGGGACATCAGGAAGGACTTGGTGGAGGACACTAGTGGAGATGAGGTGAAAGTTCTGCCTGTAGTCCTAACGCAGGATATGTCAGCACTGCTTCAGCTCCAACGCTGGCCCCAGCGTCATCAAAGCAGGATTCTTTTCCATTTAGCACACTAGAACTTACAGCCACAGAAAGGTGGGGACACTCCTAACAATTCCAGAAAAGAGTGCTTTTTGGTCAAGTCCCTAGGAGGATCTCTGAAAATAGTTGCATAAAATCCCTAAAGCATGGGATAGTGAAACTTCCACCCTGCAAACAGAATTCCACTTTAACAAAGTTAAAAGTTAATAGGCTAGAAAAATAAGCAGACAACAGAAAAAGCTTCTGACCATTGAAAGTTACTATTGCAACAAAAGGGATCAAAATACACACCCAGAAGATGATAACAAAGTCAAAGCTCCCACATCCAAAGCCTCCAAAAAAAAAAAAAAGAAAAGAATTGGTCTCAGGGTATGGAAGAGCTCAAAAGGGACTTTGAAAATCAAGTAAGAGAGATAGAGGAAAAATTTGGAAAAGGATTTAGAATGTTGCAAAAGAAAATATAAAAAGCTAATGAGAAAAATGCCTTAAGAAGCAAAATTGGTCAATTGAGAAAGTAGGTACAAAAGCTCAGTGAGGAAAATAATTCCTTAAAAATTATAATTGAGCAAATGGAAGCTAATGACTTTATGGAAAATCTAGTTGCAATAAAGCAAAACCAAAAAAATGAAAAAAAAGAAAAGATGTGAAATACCTTATTGGAAAAAACAACTGATCTGGAAAATAGATCCAGGAGATATAATTTAAAAATTAATTAGTTGAGGCAATTAGGTGATGTAGTGGATAGAGCTCCAGCCCTGAAGGCAGGAGGACCTGAGTTCAAATCTGGTCTCAGACACTTAAGACTTTCTAGCTGTGTGACTCTGGGCAAGTCATTTGACCCCAATTGCCTCAGAGAAAAAAAAAAAAAGCCTGGACATCATCTTTCAAGAAATTATCAACTTTCCTGTGCAACAAGAAAATTGTATAAATATGTATACATATACTGTATTTAACATATTTAACATGTATGGGACTACCTGCCATCTAGGGGAGAGGATAGGGGGAAGGAGGGGAAAAGTTGGAACAGAAGGTTTTGCAAGGGTCAATGTTGAAAAGTTACCCATGCATATAAAAATATATAATAAAAAATAAAATTCAAAAAAGAAAATAGCAAGAAAAACTATTATTCTAGAACCAGAGAAATTGAAAGAATCCACTTCCAATTCTTAAAAGAGATCCCAAAGGAAAACTCCCAGGAACATTATAGCCAAATTCTGGAACTCCCAGGTCAAGAAGAAAACATAGTCAGGATAATATAAGATTTAGCAGTTTCTACATTAAAGAACTGGAAGGCAAGGAATATGATATTCCAGAGAGCAATGGAGGTAGGATTACAACCAAAAATCACCTACTCAGCAAAACTGAATTTAATCCTTTAGAAGAAAAAAACCATTCAATGAAATAAAGGATTTTCAAGTATTTGTGATGAAAGGACCAGAGCTTAATGGAAAGTCTGATTTTCAAATACAGGATTCTGGAGAAGCATAAGGAGGTTATCAGGGAAGTGATATCATAAGGGACTTAATAAGGTTTATCTGTTTAATTCCTACATGGAAGGATAATACTTGTAACTCATTAGACTTTTCTCATTATTATGGCAGTTTAGAAAGGAGTCAATATAGACAGAGGGTACAAGTGTGAGTTGAATAGGAAGGGATAATATCTTTTTTTTAAAAATGATGAAATTGGGAGCAGCTAGATGATACAGTGGATAGAGTGCCAGCCCTAAAGTCAGAAGGACCAGAGTTCAAATTCGACTTCAAACAATATATCCTAGCTGTGTGACCCTGGGCAAGTTACGGGAGAAACACAGTTATCAATAGTAATTATAAAAAGAATTTTGTAGCATGTTTTTCTGATAGGGCCTCATTTCTCAAACAGAAGGAACTGAGTCAAATTAAAAAGAAAAAATTCCATGCCCCTAATTGATAAATGATCAAAAGATATGATCTGCCAAAAGATATGATAGCCAAAGAGGTATAAATTCATGTATTCCCTTTGACTTAATAACACCACTACTGGACATGAATACCAAAAGAGATTAAAAAAAAAAAAAAAGGAAAATGATCTATATGTACAAAAAATATTCATAGCAGCTCTCTTCTCAGGACAAAAAAAATGGAAATTAAAGGGATCCCCATCAATTGGGGAATGGCTCAATAAAGGGTGGTATGTATGGAATAATATTGTTCTATGGGAAATGGAATAATATTGTTCTATGGGAAATGATGAGCAGGATACTCTCAGGGAAAAAAACCTGGAAAGGAAGTCAAAGGGTATGCAGAGTATTGTCACATTTCTTATGTAATTTTAAATTTATATTCAGAATAAATGTACCAATTCACAGTTCTACCATCAGTGCCTATTTGTCTTCTCAAAGTCTGCACATATACATACACACACAGGCTGACCTTTCCTGGAGGTTTTATTGTTGCTGTTCTAGCTGTTTTTGCAAATTTGCAGCGTCTGAGGTGACACCTCGAACATATTTTCATTTCTATTTTCCTCACTATCAATTTTCTGAAGCATTCAAAACAAATATATTTTCATTGTTGATAACAGTAAAATAACTACTTTTGGATACTGGAATGGTTTGCCATTTCCTTCTTCAGGTCATTTTATAGCTAAGAACTGAGGGAAACAGGATTAAGTGACTTGCTCAATATCATATAGCTGCTAAGTGTCTGAGCCTAGATTGGAAGTCAAGTCTTCCTGATTCCATAATATCTTGAGAGCAACCCCCCCCCACACACACACACAAAGTGGGTAGAGGTTTTAAAATTCTTGAACTCTATAAAGGGATAGAGAGGATATAAGTTGAAATGTAGATGTTGTAAAAACAAAATATCAATAAACTATTTTTTAAAATAAAGATAACTTGCTGAAATGATAGAGAAGGCTAGAAAATCTAGGACTGACTCTACATACAAAAAAAAAAAAAATGACCTAGTAGAGAAAGTCCTGAACCCAAAATAGCAAGTTTACCATTGCAATTGAGCAGCTGTTATGTTAACTATGTTGTCTTTATACCTCTCCTTCTGGGTCCCAGGATCTGATGAATCCCAGATCTTTGAAACCTGGAAAAACCTTGCCAGGCCAAGGACCAGTCACTCACATTGCTCTTCTCCCCCAAACAAAAGTCTTCGGCATAAAGTATCCTGTTCAATATAAAAGAGAGTAACTGGCATTTTAGGATTCATGGATTATTCCTTCTATGGTGGGATGCTTTCTCTGATAGACAAGCAAGAAACTCCCTTTTTTTCTAGCCTCTCCAGCAGCAATAAAAATGAAAAGAAGGTTTGGGAAGGTTGTTTCAATGTTCCTGAAATAACAAGTAGTAAAGATGTGGTGAAGCCCAGCGATTTATAAGGGAGCAGATAGAGGTCCCCATGGAAAGGAAGAGAAAAGGTGTCCTGAAGTCTCTCATCAGTATCCACAGGGAGCTCAGCTACTGGCTCTGTAAATGAGTAGCCATTCTGAGCATAGCGAAGGTGAGCAACATGTCTTGAATACTGACTTTCACATAAAAATTGGCCTTCTTCCTTCCTTCCTTCCTTCCTTCCTTCCTTCCTTCCTTCCTTCCTTCCTTCCTTCCTTCCTTCCTTCCTCTCTCTCTCTCTCTCCCTTCCTCCCTCCCTCTCTTCTTCTCTTCCTCTTTTCTTTCTTTCTTTCTTTTTCCTTTCTTTCTTTCCTACTTTCTTCCTCCTTTCTTTCTTTCTTCCCTTCTTTCTTTTTCCTAACAAGATCATTTTGGTTTTTTATTTATTTTTAAAAGAAACTATTGATATTTTTTATTTTTATATATCCTTCATTTCATTTCTTCTCTCCTCTTCAGTTACCAAATTTGGTCACAATAATTAGTATTCAGTTTCTTTTTTTTCTCTTTTTTCTTTCTGTTTACAATGTTGTACCCATTATGTATATTGTTTTACTGGCACAACTTACTTCATTTTGAATCAATGCATTAATGTCTTCTTTTGCTTCTCTGTCATCTTCAGACTTATAATTTCTTATGCAGGGCAAGTCAAAGAAGTCCCTAAAGAATTCACTTGTGACAGATTTAAACTAATGCTAGAAAAGCAACTTCTGCTTTTTGAAAGTGCTGCTATGTTAACAGAGTTAGGAAGACATGGATTCAAATCCTGTCTCTGACATTTAACCAGCTATGTGATGCTAGGAAAGTCACTTCCCTCCACTGAGGTTTAGTTTCCTCATACATAAAATGGGGGAAATAATAATAGCATTTACCTCATCAGGTAACTATGAGGTTGGAAAAATCTAATGCACATAAGGTGCTTTGTAAAATCTAAAGCATTCTTATATATGTTACTATTATTGTTTTACAAGAAATAGTCAGCAAGAATTTCCCAAATGCTTTTTAAGTGCTAGGTACTGTGCTAAATACTAGGGAAACAAAGAAAGGCAACAACAAATGCTATCAAGGAGATCATTGTTTAATGAACTGGAGAACTTGCAAGACCTTGAGAGCATATGAATATTGCCTATCCTTGAAACAGTGCCCTATTCTATGTTTATGTTTATGGGCAAAAGCATGACTAGAGGATTGGCTTGGGAGGGAAAGAAGGGATGAAGGAAAGGAGGAAAGGAATGAAGGAAGAAAGGGAGGGAGGGAGGGAGGAAGAGAGAGAAGGAAGGAAGGAAGGAAGGAAGGAAGGAAGGAAGGAAGGAAGGAAGGAAGGAAGGAAGGAAGGAAGGAAGGAAGGAAGGAAGGAAGGAAGGAAGGAAGGAAGGAAGGAAGGAAGGAAGGACTATAGAGGTTGAATATTAGCACAAGAGAAGGGATGAGAAAAGAACATCTGATGGAGAAAAAGGGAGTTTGGGGGCTTAAGGATATGGTGGGAATACTTATAGACTTTAAGGAGGAAGCGATCCTTGGTATTTGGGTAGCCTATAGGACTAGAGTTATAAAAAGTCCAGTGTATGGGTAGTGGGTATTCCCAAAGTTTAAATGCCCTGTAGAATGTTCTGAAGTCATTGCCTTGGAAAATGCATAGACAAAAGAGATAATGTCTCTTAACAATTATATCTTTTTAATCCTTTGTTATAAGTAGTTTATGACATGTTATAATCCATGAATGTTTTATTGTGTTGTGATCCTTAGCCCTGAATCACTGGAAAAACCTCACTTAAATTTAGTCCAGAAATTTGGTGTTGGGTAGCAAAATTGGGTTGCAATGACTTCATGGTTAATTTCATGGTTGAAGAAGGGAGATTCATAAGAAGAAAAAAAAAAAGGAACCTTGATGATTGATAAATATAAAAAGCTAGCATCTGTGACTATAATGCTTTTAGACATATAGAGAGATTGCATGCAATGTGGCAAATAGGGGACTTTTCCACTGTAGGATTATCCCAATAGGTATTCAAAGAGCATGATAAGAAAAAAAAAATTGTATAAATTGGATTTTACTAGCTACAGAAAAGCTGGATTGCCAGTACAAAGAAAATAAAAGGGAAGGAAAAGAAGAGGACTTGAATTTTTTTTTTTTTTTTTTTTTTTTTTTTTTTTTTTTTTGATGTGTGTGGCAATTGGGATTAAGTGACTTGCTAGGGTCACATAGTTAGGAAATATTGTGTCTGAATCTGGATTTGAACTCAAGTCCTACTGACTTCATAGCTGGTGCTCTATCCACTACACTATCTAGCTGCTCCTATACTTTAAGGTTTACAAAAGACTTTACAAATATTGCCTCTTTTATCCTCCCAGCAACTGTGGGAGATAGTATTATTATTCCCATTTTACAGATGAGGAAACTGTCACAGAAAGGCTAAGTGATTTGCCCAGGATCACCCAGTTAGTGTTTGAGGCCAGATTTAAACTCCAGACTTTCTTGATTTCAGGTCCCACATTCTACCCAATGTGGATGTAGCTGTCTATATGAAAATGGAAATGAATCGCATTATGCATTAGCAAATGGAGAGAGACACTTGGTTCTTAAAGGCTTTTCCCCTAAGGCAAGGGGGCAGTTGACAGACTTATTAACAATATGAGTGAAAAGAATGGTGTTAGGTGCAGGAACTTTTAGGCTGTAAAGGAAAAGCATAGTCTCTGGCCCAATGTCTTAATGAAGACTGTATTGAATCTCCTTGAGATTAGGTATGTGAGCAAAGAGAATAAGATTGGGGAGTGAGAATAAGAATTGGTAACTATCAGAACATCAAAAAGGATTTCTGGTTTACCCTATTGCTACCCATCCAACAGAGTGATTTTCTTGGCACAGAGGTGGGTATATGGGAAGATTTTTAGCACTAAGGTATTTGGGACTTGGTAAATTTTAGGAAAAATTTTAAAAGAAACCTAATTCTCATTACAACCATGGTTATTAAGAGTATGGTCTAATGGAAATAATGTGGAGTTTCTCCTGGCTAAAGGGTTCTATCACCTGGAGGAGCTCACAGAAAATATTAAAACTCATTTGAAAGTCATTTTTTTAAAAGTCATTTAAAGTGATGCTAAGTGAAGTGAGTAGAACCAAGAGAAAATTGTACACAGCAGCAATAAGATTATATGATGATCAACAGTGAGGTAAATTCAGACTACTTCCAATAGACTTGTGATGAAGAGAGCCATAGGCATCCAGAGAGAGCACTGTGAGAACTGAATATGAATTACAACATAGTATTTTGTTTTCTTTCTTTCTCATTTTTTTCCTTTTTGATCTGACTTTTCTTGTGCAGCATGATAAATGTAGAAACACACACACACACACATATATATATATATATATATATATATAAATAAGAATTGGACATATTTAACATATATGAATTATTTGCTGTCCAGGGGAAGGGCGGGGAAAAGGGAAGGAGAAAAATTTGGAACACAAGATTGTAGAAGAGTGAATACTGAAAGCTCTCCTTGCATATATTTTGAAAGTAAAAAGCTAATATTTTTAAGAGAGTTAAATGAGTAAAAATCCCCAAGTGAGAAATGTCTTTGTCTGTTTTTAGATAACTAAAATGGGAAATTCTACATGCCTACCTCCATAAACCTGATAGAACTCTGAAGTTAAAAGAAAACACACATTAGAACATTTTGACAATTATCCCAATGGCTGGACTTTGAGGCAGCTAGGTTGCAGAATGGGTAAAGTCCCAGGTCTAAAGTCAGGAAAGCTCATCTTCCTGAGTTCAAATCTTGTCTCTAGCTGTGTGACCCTGGGTAAGTCATATAACTCTGCCTCAGTTTCCTTGCTGAAAGATGAGCTAGAAAAGAAAATGGCAGAACACCTCACCATCTTTGCCAAGAAAACCCCAAATGAAGTCACAAAAAGTTGGACATGATTAAACAACAATGACACTAGCTGTTTAAATTTTTCCTGTCCCTTCAATGGCTCCTTAGTTTCAAAAATTCACCCACCTTCTAAGGGAATCAACCCCCTCCCTCTAGTATCTCTGTGGGGAATAATGGGATAATCTCAAGACTTTAACACTAGTTATGATATGATGTTTATAATAATAATGATAATGACATTAGCCAATATTTATGTGGTTCTTACTATTTGCCAAGGTAAGCATGTGATCCTCAAAACAACCTTGAGAGGTAAATGCTATTATTTTCCCATTTTACAATTGAGGAAGCTGAAGCACACAATGATTAAGTTACTTGCCCAGAGTCACACAATTAGTATCTGAGACCTCCTTTGAACTTGGATCTATCCTGATTCCAGGACCAGTAGTCCAGGACCACTTAGCCATGGGATTTCTCTCTGATTCTTCACTAATACTAAGAAAGTCTGTATACTTATGAAGAGGTGCCACCTGAATTATTTATGGTTCTCAATAGTGCCCATCACATCTGTGTCCTTGAAGGCAAATTGCACCAGTCTATATAGAACACTGTTTTTGCCATATTACATAAAATCTGACCTATGCTCCTTTTGCTTTTCTATAGGATCAAATAGAAACTCTTTAGCCTGGCATTTAAGGCCATCTCATCCCACCCACTTATATAGCCTTTATCACAATACTCCTCTTCACATTCACATTATGTTTCAACCAAACTGTTTCTGTCTTGTCCAGCCCACGTGTACCTCGACTGACTGTCCCCCATGCCTGGAATATAATCTCATCCTAATTTCCATTCCTTGAAATCTTTTTTTCCTTTAAAACTCAATTACTGAGCAACTTCTTCATAGGTTTATTGAATTACAGCTTTAAAGTTAGAACAAGAGGAATTTTGACCTTAGAGATCAACCAATTCAAGGGTTCTTAATCTTGTGTGTCATGGACACATTCGGCATGTTAATGAAGCCTATGAACTCCTCAGAATAATATTTTAAAATACATAAAAATGAATTCATAGAATTGGTTACAAAAGAAACCAATTATGTTTAAAAATATGTTTGTGAACTTCAGGTTAGGAACACCAGATCTATCTAATTTCTCCATTTTTAATTGTGACATTTTAAAATTCTGAGGCACAATTTCTAGATAATTAATCATTTTTAAAATAATACTAGTATTTTTTAATATAATAGATCAGTGATACTCTTTAATGACAAAGACCCTCATTATGGGGAGCTCACAGTTCATATGACTTTGGAAAAGTGGATGATCCTAAAGGTAGTCATCAACTCTGATTGGTTAATAAGAATATCAATATTATAATGAGAAGTGGCTTTACTCTAATGAGGGGCTGAGAGAGTGACATTGGACACTCTGCATCCAGACCACTCCCAACCTTGAACAATTTAGACAAAGGCTCTATCTCTAACCTAACTTACCTGAGTGGAACCAGATGGGCAGGAATTCGTCATAGATTAGAAATCTGGTTTAATCGGATGGAGTAATGATAGCCAGGATGAGGAGAATGTTGATCCTATCTTCCATCAGCCCTGTCCATGGAGAGATTGGTTTCAGACAAGGAAATAGGATAGAGAAAAAGCTTAGGTCCCTCAAATTTTAATAACTAATGACTGCTATATGAGAGAAATAATCATTCCTCTTGTATTAATAATAAAGTTGAGATCAACTAAATTTAACTGATTTTCCCAAGATCACACAGATTAGCAAATAGCAGATCCAGGACCCTTTGATTCTAATTGTAAATAGTACAAATAGTTAACAATTATGATTCTAGCTTGCTTTCCATCATACTACCCTGCTTTCCATACAACCTTCCTTCTTCCTTCAACTGGAAGTGTCTTCTCCTTCCTAAAATATTTTAATAGTATTTTGTGCTTTTCCCTTGTCATATTCTATCTTATTTCATATTTATTTGTGTATATGAGATATCCTTCTATTAGGTTGTAAGCCCTTTATAGTTAGAATCTATGTCCTTGCTCTTTTTACACCCATATTGTTCTTGTTATTGTTGTTCATCATTTTAAGTCATGTCCAACTCTTCATGGTTCTATTTGAGGTTTTCTAGGCAGAAATACTGGAGTGGTTTGCTATTTCCTTCTCTAGCTCATTTTACAGATAAAGACACCGAGGCAAAGAAGGTTAAGTGTCTTGCCCAGAATAGATATGTGGATACCTGATTCCAGGTCCAGTATTCTGTCCACTGCATCATCCAGCAGTCCCTCTAATATAGCCCTTAGGAATTTCTAAATGTTCAGTTGAACTGACCAAAGAAGAAAAATAACCAGTAGAGGTGTCCTTTCTGCACTCTTTGCCCAGGCCCTTTATTAACTACACTATTCAGGTGACCAGTCACAGTGCAGATGGGGCCACTCCTGTTGGTATGGCTGAGCAGGAGGGAGGTGTCAGGGGAATAGACCTAACTATAAGAGACAAGCCCTCACCAGCTTTGTTCAAGCAGAGAAGAACAGCAGCTGTGGGGATACTCCTTGCCAAGGCCAAGGGAAGATTATGTGGGGGCCAAAGTCAGGAGACTCCAGAGATGTGGCATATGGAGCTCTGGGAAGGATTCCAGAAGCATGGGGGGAAGGAGAAGGGAGGGAACAAACGACATGACTGAGATTAGCAGCATGCTTTAGGAGATGAATCTTTATGTAGGAAGATTTGATGAATGTGCAAGGAAGGTTCCACCAGAGGTTTCAGCAGTACCTCAGTCCTGTGCTTTCTCCTCCCCTAGAAAATAGTAATGGAAGCTCATATATATTTTAAAATAAAA